>NC_081430.1:52577386-52593112 GCF_949786415.1 Peromyscus eremicus | reverse complement strand
CATATGGTTGGCCTCTGGAGGTGTGTGATGAAAGACTTGAATAATCATATGCCACAGACCCTAGCCATCATATCACACTCAGAACCATAGTGAACAGCTCCTGCCAAGTGGTCCTCAGGACACCAAGCATAAAACCATACAAGTGTCTGAATTAGACCTTTTTAACAGAAGAAGGAAACCAAGGAAGAGTATAACCCAGCTGAGGGTTGTGAATTGGGGTGCTTGGCACCATAGTCTCCCCGCAAGACAGGGTTTCTCTGTGTAACACAGGCTGTCCTGGAATTCACTCTGTAGACCAAGCTGACCTCAAACTCAGAGATCCACCTGCCTCTGCCTCTGGAGTGCTGGGATTAAAGGTGTGCAGTTTATACCTGGTAACTCCTAGCTGCATCAGGTCAGCTTTCACTGCAGGTCTGGGACTTCAGCGGGCCAATGGCTTCTGTATTCACAACAGTGGCAGAGCCAGCTCTGCCCCAGTACAAGGCACCTAACCCCCCCACCCCCCCGACCCCCCACCCCCGGGTGCTTTGCTATCCCTTTCAGGAGAAGCTAATTACACTTCTCCTAACTCCCAGGAGGATCTTTGTAAGGATTTAACAAGGGGACACTGGTTGAAAGCATTCTGAAAAGCAAAAGCCTTATCCAAATGTGAGAATTATAGTAACTGTTAGTCACCTCCTGCCTGGCTGCTGTAACACCCCCCAAACCCCCGGGGGCACGCAGCAGCACCTTGATGGACCAGAGGTGCTAGACCAGGGGAGGCCCTTTGTGTGGATCTTCTCAGAGTAATTATGACTTAATGAATGGGCTCCCACTAAGGAGTGGCTGAGCCTCTGGCACTCTGGCTTCAAACAGGGTCCACCCCCAGTGTTAATCTCCAGGAGTTAGGAGCTTTACCTACTAACTCCTGCCTCTTCCTCAATCTAGAGCAAAACACACACACACACACACACACACACACACACACACACATACACACACACACACACTTTCACACACATACCCACACTCAAACTCTTTCACTCACACACACACACACACACTCTCATGCACACACACACACTCTCTCACACATACACTCTCTTGCTTTCTCACATACACTCTCTTTCTCTCTCACACACGCATACACACACTTCATTACTCTCTGGTCCTGTTTGACTTTAATCTCTTAGGACAGTGGCTTTTACACTGACTTATTCTGCCAGCTCTGCTAAGGAACCAAGCAAGGGGACACTGAACAGCCTTGGGTCTGTACTGGAGACTCTTGCCATCTATTAAGTGGACTGGTCACGCCTGCACCATGAAGACAGAGAGGCTCACGTGGTACTAGTTTTTCAAGCTGTGATCTCCTTGGCAGCAGGCTCTCCATTCAGAAGAGAGAGTCAATCAGGAGGATCTGTTACTGCCTGGAAGAGATAACCTGAGCCCTCGGGTGTTTTGTTTTGCCTTTTTTTTTTTTTAAATGAGGTTGAATAAAGTCTGAGGAAGGGGAAGTGGGGTGGTTAGGTGCAAATCTTAGGAACCTGGCAGGTGGAGGAGGCTGGCTTTAGGCAGTTGCTAGTGCAAAGGCCCAGAGGCAGAGAAGATTTCTTTTCAGAAGCAAGGTTGAGGGGGTGGAGTCTGAAACAGGGATTGGCCAATGGGGTGGGAGGGTGCTGAGTTGGGTCTGGGACAGCAAGAGAGGAGATGGACATTCTTGGGTCTTGGGTTTAGTGGGAGGTTTGCTGTATGGATGGTTAGCGGGCTGGGGAATAGGAAGGGATGGGTAGAGTACTGACGGATGTCCTTTCGTTCTTGTATTTGGTGACCTTGCCTGTGTCCCCTGCTCTGCTCTGTGAGGGCAACATCTGCCGTCCTTTGTTCACCTCCCCAAGTCTAGACAGGCCGGAGAATTTCTTCCCCAGGCTCTCCTTCGCTTGGGTGGCCCCCACGATTTTCTGGAATGGGCTGGCACAGGTGAAGACTCCAGATCGGATCCATAGACCCTCTAGACTGGCATGGACACAGTATTCCCGCCCTCTCGTGCCTTAGTTTTGGGACGGTGAGATTCGTCCTCCCCCTCGGTTCCCCATCTGCAGTGTGGCGGGGCTCCGGGCGGGTCCCTAAGGGGGCGGGGCGATCGCGGTGTTCCCCGCCCCGCCCTGGCCCGGCCCCGCCCCGCCCCGGAGCCGCCCCGGGACGTAGGGCGCAGGAGGGACTCGGCCCAGCTGCCCTAGGCGCCGCGCTCCGCACGCTCCGGGCAGGGTGAGTGCCGGCAGGGAGGCGGGGGACCGCGCGGGGCTGGGGAGGGTCGCGTCCGGGTCCCCAGCGCACCCCTGTCCTGACGCGTCCCGGGAGATCGGCGCCACGGGAAGTCTCGGGGACCCGGAGAGGAGCGCGGGGGCGGCGGCCAGCATGACAGCTGAGGGCGGGCGGGGCTTCGGTTCAAATGCAACCGCTTCACCCGCTGCGAAATCCCAGCACCCTAGAGGCTTGGCCGCAAGACGCCGCAGTGCCTGGGGTAGCGCGTCCCCGGGGCCAGGTGTCTTCCTTGGTCTCCCCTCTTCGCCTCTAGAGGCCGGAGAACTTGCTAATGCGCTCACATGTCCCCAAGGGCCCGGAATGTCCCATTCTGGGGACCACGAGCTCGACAAGCAGAGTCTAAGAGCGCGCAGTGAGGAAGGAAAGTCCCACCCGGTGCTCTTCGTTTCCTTCAGTCACCTACCTCGCTGTGCCATCCTTGGGCGAGTGGCACAGTCTCGCCGATCCCCATCCTGCCTCTCTAAGGGGAACTGGATGTTGGCTTCACTTGAGGTCAGATCTGCAACCGGTTCCCAGACCTTGTGTCTCACGCAGCCTGGCTGGCCCCTGCTTCAAAACTGTTCTAAGGGTGGTAACATTTAATCTCTGGCTCTGGGACGCTTTCTTTGTATCTTGGAGACCTGCTTCATCTCTGTAGGGATGGCTTCTTTCTACAATGGATAGCCAAGGTATGCTTGTGGGGTGACTTTAGTGCCAAGGGAGGACAGACCCCGCACATCACGGGTGGGAAAAAGCGACTGGTCTTCTCGTCGGGAACTGTGTGTCACACTGGCCCTGCAGCTTAACTTTCATCTACCCAGAAAAGAAGAAACAAAGTGAGAGAGGGGGCGTGACTTGCTCAAGGCGGCACAGCCAGGATCTGTGTTGCACAGGAACTTGGCTCTATGAAAGGCTTAGCTTTGCCTCTTGCTGAGGGAGTGAGGGGAAGAGGAGGGAGAGCCAACAGCTCACAGGGGTCAGGAGCTGGGAGGTAGGAAGGTGCCTCTGTGCCAACGGGCTGTTTTGCTGGCTTTCCTATGAACTGTGCCCCTAGAGGGTCACTCCAACACACGTGGGCTCTCACATTCCCCCTGGCCTGCTGACAGTTACAGCTGAGCCAAGCTGCTCCCCAGGAGCCAGAGAGGCCCCTCTGGGGGTGGTGGTGTAGGAATGTACGAGGAGGCCTTATTTCTGGAGTCACTGCAGGAGGGATGGGGTGAGAACCCATGATCCTTTGTCCCCTCAGTCCTGAAAAGACCTCAGGGTGTGGCAGAGCTGTTCTGTCTCCATGGGAACAACTGTCCACCCTCCATGGGGGCTTTGCGTGCTTTGGAGTGACTATGGACCCAGCCCTGCCTGGGCAGCCTCTTTGCCTAGTGATAGAGACTTGGGGTTGTTGGGGGATCTTGGTGTGGCCACTCTGGAAGGCATGACTGGGCAAGGGAAGCGTTGCCTCCAAAGGACCCTGGAATCTGTAAGCACAGAGGCCTCTGGCCTCTTGTGTCCTCTTGCTGTAAGGGATGGGGGGAGTGTGGGGGGTGTGGCCAAATCAGATGGCCACTTTGGCCTCACCTAAGTGTGTGGCGTCAGGGTAGTTGTTTCACTCATTAGTTTCAGAAAGGGGGGTACCCCAGCTCCCCAAAGCTCCTGTGTCATTGAGGCATTATGGGCAGTAAGTGAGATATTTACAGTCTTCCCTGTGGTGTGGACGTAGCAAAGGTTAGTGATTTTGTGGTTTGAGGTATATGTGTGGTGGGGGGGGGGGCTTGATCAGGCTTGATACCTGGGGTTTCTGCTATGCCTCTTCCTCTCTGCCTTGATTTCCCCAAGTCTGTCAAACAGTCAGTGCTCTGGATCACTCCCCTGAGGTCCTCTCAATATTGGAAGCTTGTCCTTGACTCTGGGAGGAGCGAGATAAGAGAAAGCCTACAGGGCATTCAGGTGTGACTGTGGAGTTTTAGGGTTAGTGTATCCTGTTGTTCACTTCCTGTGTCCCTGGTGGGTGGCAAGGACGACACTGCTAACAACTACAGATAAGGAGACTGATAGTACTATCCACCGACTGCGTGGCTGGTCCACGATTTGAACTCCAGACCTTTGACTCGGTGCTGTTCATTACTTTACACATCCTGTCTTGGACAATCCAAGGACAGTGTTGTGTTTTAGTTACTGGAAAAACTGAAGATCAGGCGGGTCCCAGTCATCATCAAGTCGCTGATGGAAAGAAATGAAAACATGGATTGTGACACACACACACACACACACACACACACACACACACACACACACACGCACATGCGCACACACACCGTAACATCAATACATTTTTGGTACCAAGACAAGAGCCAGGAGGAGCAGACAAAGAGGGGGCATGACATCTCCCACCTCAGGATTCTTAGCTCTGGGTTTAGCGATCATACATGAGACTGTGAGGCTAGGAAGCAGATGAGGACAGCTCTCCAAATCTGAAGCCCTGATTTCATCTCTAAAGTGATGCCACTCCCTTCCGGGTTGCTGAGAAGAGAAATCAAGGTGGTCCTCTGGGGAACCTAGAGGGCAGGGCTGACCAGAGGCAGCAGTCCCCGGTCCATACTCTTGTGTGTCTTTTTCCTGCCTTTATGACATAGTGTCACTGGGAACCCACTCTGCCTGGGGCCCAAACTGCACAATCCTAGCACCTTCTTAATCCAGCAGGGAGCCACTGAGGAAAGCTCAAAACACTAGGATGATGGTGAGCTGAACGAAGAAAATGCACCTAAGAAGTGTGGGGATGGACTACCTTAACTGGAAGTCACATGCCACCATGGTGTGACAAGGAGCAGGACTAGAAGATTGTTGGTAGTTAGGATAGAAAAGCACTTTTCAATCATTTGCTAAGCATTTGTATATGTTCTAATTTGTATAGCATCTGTGCCGATTTTAATTTACACATGAAACATTTTTTTTTTAAGAGAGAGAGAGTGTCTCTTGTAGACTAGGATGCCCCAGAGTAGATAAATAGCTGAGAAGGACCTTGAAGTCCTAATCCTCCTGTCTCTACTTCCCCTGAGTTAGAATTGCAGGCATGTGTTACTCCACCTGGTTTATGTGGTGCTGGGGATCAAACCCAGGGCTTTCCCGCATGCTGTGCAAGGACTCCACCAATTGAGCTACATTCTTGGGCCAAGTTTATTTTGAGACAGGGTCTTGATATGTAGATAGAGCAGGCTGTGAACTCATGATCCCCCAGCCTCAGCTCTACCGTGCTGGGGTTGTAGACATGCCTTGCTGTGATGGGTTTAAGGAGGTGTATAAAAGAAAAAAGAGCAAGGGGATGTTAATGTGAACCAGTGTGGCTGTTTGGGGGATAATTAGTGAGGGATGAGCCTGTTCCCTTCTCCTTAGGACCCATTCTGTTCTTTTTCCTCAACTCAGTACAGGCCTTGTGTGTATATATATTTAAAAGTAGATAGAATGTTTATTACAGTTATTTATTGTATGTAAATGCCCATGCGTGCTGTGACCCACGTGTGGAGGTCAGAATAACTTGTCAGGACTCAGCTCTTTCCTTCCACTATGTAAAGCTTAGGGATGGAACTCTGGGTGTCAGGCTTGCCTGCAAACGCTTTATCCACTGAACCATCTCCATGTATTTTAAAATTATTTTCACATTCCATTATTACAAATAGGAGATATATTCTCCCTTACATCAAATCTTATGTAGTATAAATGAAATTGAAAGATAATAATGAGCATGTTTGGAATCTTTGAGAAAACTATTCATTGGACTCAAATGTTCATCTGGCTGAGTTTAAAAGAAAAAAACACAAGCCCCCTCCCCCCATGGGACACATGTGTTCCCTTTATTGCAGAGACACACTACCCCTCTCCATTTGTCCTACAAGACCAGACAATGGCCAAGCTGGGAATCTCAAAATAAAAACAGAATGTCTTCAAGTTCTGGCCTAATGATTTACACTTCCAAACTATGAAATCATAACATTTTTTGAGCTGGGAGGGACCTTCGGTCACCTGGTTCAGTTTGCTGGTTTAACAACCCTGAGAAATGCCCTGGCCAAGGTCAACACAGGACACAGATGTACGTAAGGAGGACAGTTCACGATGGCTAGCCACACCTCTGCATGACTCTCATAGGGACACCACCTGTCACAGGAGCCTGATGCCCTGGGATCTCATCCTCCTCCTGAGGGCAGGCAGGGAGGCACAGGTGTCATGCCTGAGATGACATTGATTTCACTGACAATGTCGGGAGAGCCACAGTGTGTGCGCAAGGTGACTCATGAACAGAAACCTCACCGAAGGCGGTACATGAGCTTGGCTTGGAGTCTTGTTTCCGAGTCCTCTAAGGCAGCTGCTTTCTCATCCTATTTGATAACTTATTCCCAGACTGCAGAGTGCCCTGGGTATGATCAGTCCTGGTTTGCTGTTGCTGGGGAAACAGGTTCACAGAGGTGGGCGATTTCCTTCAAATCCCACTGCAGGTGAGGGTAGGTAGGGCAAGAGAACCTGCAGCGAGATCTGAAAAGATGGGCTCTTTTGTTTTCTCACGTGCTGGGCTGTGAGCACATTGTTTTCACTCCTGAGAAGCAGAAAGTCTGGCCAGCCCAGCCTGGCAGGCCACAGGGAAATGGCCTTGTGGAAAACAGATGGGCGGGGTCCTTGTAGCTGTCAGGTGGCAGGACTCTGAGCTGACAGTCCCAGCTTGCCCACACTGCCCCATGCACAGAACATGCTGTCTGCAGAACAGAGGTGGGATGTACCCGAGGCCTGCTTGGTTTTGTCGGGGTGTATCTGGCACACCCTCAGATCCCTAGTGACCTCCTCTCTTCCTACCAGAAGGTGTTCTTCCTGCCTGCCCCCTGGAGAGGTAGGTACCTGTGTACTTATGTTTCCTAGATACCTTATGCATAAGATATTCTTAGTTCTCTTGTGTTTTGAAAACAGGAGGTCAAGTGTGGCATCATGGTGGTGCTTGGAGAATTCTGGATTTTAGAGCATTTCTGATTTTCAGATTGGGGATGTTCAACTTGTGCTTAGAAGCCACAGCTGCAGTGGAGAGTAAGAGAATTCTAGAGTTCTAGATAACCTTGTCTGAGCTTGTAATTTTACATACAAGGAAACTGAGTCTCCACAAACAAAATTGTGTGTGTGTGTGTGTGTCTGTCTGTCTATCTGTCTGTCTGTCTGTGTGTATAATGTAGGGGCTGGACATCAACCTGGGAAGTTGTTCCTTAAGCAGCTGGCCACCTTGGTTTTTAGACAGGGTATTTCACTGACCTGAGACTGGCCTGGTGTGGATAGACTAGCTGGCCAAGGAGCCCGAGCATTCCTTCTGTCTCTACCTCCTCCTAGGGTTCCTCCTGACTGTTGTCCACCCAGCACTGGGGTCACAAGTGTATGCCACCACACATCATTTTGAAACCGTGGGTTTCAGGGATCGAATTCAGATCCTGCGGGCAAGGCAAGCAATTTACCAACTGAGCCAACTCCCCAGCCTGACTGGCTCAAGTCTTCCAGTCCTCAGGGTCAAGAATGGACCTCCTGACTCCCACCCAGTGCTCTCACTCACGCACCTTCCCTAGTACTCCACGCCATTGTTGATGGTGGTGTGACCTCACGGCCACATGAGGATGGGAAGGTTGGTTGACTGGGTTAGGCCCCAGCCATCATCACCAAGCTGGGAGTGGTGGGACTCCAATTAAGCCTCAAGTTTTATGTGAGATCCGAGATGACTGAGCCCCTCCCAAGAAACATTTAACTAGAATAATACCCTAGGCTGACTCACAGAGGCAGCCTCTTCCCTCTGTGCTGGGAGGGGCTGCCTTTTGACCTTCAGCAGTCTCAACAGCCTGCTCTGTAAGATGGGAGGCTTGGTGTAGGTCTCTGTGAGGTTTGCTCACTTGGAAGCCTAGCAACAGGTGTTTGGGGACCTGAGATTCACCCCTGCCATGTGCCCACCCACCCAGAAAGGGACAGATTTCTTAGGCTGCTCTTCCTTTCCCTAAGTATTGGGTCTGCCCTCCTTCCTGCCCCCAGGATTGCTTTGGGGTCCCACAAAGCCCCACATCCATTCTGAGTTAACTACCCTCACTACCCGTGGCAGTTACTTCTACCAACTGCCCTTCCCTTGCTCTTCCTCCGGCACGTGGTAGCCATCGCCTCCTAGAAGATTCTGCCGGATTATGATTTCCGTTTTCTGTTCTCTCGTACTTTGCTACTGATATTTAATCAGTGGTTTCCAGAACTCAAGTCTGGTTCTCCACCTGCCCGTTGCCTGTTCATCTTCACAGCTCACCGGCAGCCCAGAGAGAGGCAGTTATAATTATGACTAGACAAAAGGCTTTCCAGCCTAAATAAGACCTGACAAATGCCAGGGGAACACATGCTCCAGGCTGGGGAATGAAGTGGGTGGGGCAGACCCTACTGTTTCCAGGGTACTCAGAACCTCAGTGAGCCCTGGCGGGAAGACCCAAGATAAGCGGTGACACCTGTCTTTCTTTATCTCTCATGATCCTTGTCACTCAGGGGTCTATCTGTTTCTGGGAGCTCTGAAGGCCATCACTGGAACTTTGACAATGCTTTGACCTCGCTGGTGGAGCACACCCATCTCCTCTCCTTTGCTGGGAGCCCCCACCCCACCCTTTCCATTTCAGGATCAGGACCAGGACCTCAGCCCCTGGTCCCAGCCCATGAGAGAGCTTTCCGTCCACACAGTAGCACCGTCCTGCATTCACCAGCAGGGTCTGTCCTATTGCTGGGTCACTGTCATCTCAGCACTTAGCACTGTCTGAAATGTGAGCTGTGTCTATTGTCTGTCTCCTCTACAGGAACTCAAGAGACACAGGGCAGGGACCAACACCAGCCAGCTTTGCTACTCAGTATATGGTTTCCCTCTGGCATCTCCAGAGGGCTGGTTCCAGGAACCCCGAGGGTATTGGATGAGTTGTGACAGAACACTTGTGGGAAAGACTTAAGGAAGGGAGGGTTTATCTTGGCTTGCGGGTGGAGGGTACAGTCTGTTATTGGCAGGGAAGGTGTGGCATGCTTGGCTCGGCTCCCTTTCTTCCTTTTAATTCAGCCCAGGATCCCAGCCTGTGAATGCTGCTGCCCATCCTCTCGGGTCTTCCCTCTTCAGGGAAACCTTTCTGGGAACACCTTCCTAATCACACATGGGGGTTTGTTTCCATAGTGATTCTGCATCCAGTCACATGGACAATGAAGAGTAACTATCAAGACACCAAATCAATGACACTCAGCCCCTTCTACAAAACATGTCCTTATGTAATTTATGCACGCTACACACGTCTTTTCCCCTTTTTCCTTTTAGTGTGCTTTTGTTTGTTCTTAGACAGGGTCTCTATGTATAATCTAAGCCTGCCTAGAACTTGAAATTCTCCTGCCTCAGCCTTCAAGCGCTAGAATTACAGGCAAGCAGCACTATACCCAGCTCTTAATGTATAGCTCTGGCTGACCTGGAACTCACTGTGATCCTCCTGCCTCAGCTTCCCTAGGGCTGAGATTATAGCATGAGCTACCACACTAGCTCTCATGCACTTAGAAACCCTCTTTAGACTCCTTACAATCCCAATCCAAGGTAGATGCCATGCTAGGCTGTGTTATTTAGGGAAGAAGAAAAACAAGTCCACTCGGGACAGATGCAAGTGTTTTCTGTCTGTCTGATGGCATCCTCCTTGGCTGTGGAAGTAGAGGGCTGACCATGCCTGCAGATTCAGTGATGGATGGACTGGGCCATATAGGAGGTTCTCTGCCCAGTCTGCCACGACAGCCAGCCTCTCTCTAGTGGGCACTTGCTGAGGGCCAGCATTGCACCCAGTGTTCTTTGCCTCTCCTTCTCCTCATCCCACAGCAATTCCGAAAGGTGTGCTGACGTCACCCCTGCTTGACAGAGAGTTGACAAATGACCTGCCCTTGTCATCTTCAGGTGCCAGCGGAGTTAGAAGTTGAATTCAGGTGCTCGGATGCAGGCATCACAGTTGGATTGTCAAAGTGGAGAGCAAACCTAGACTTCAGCCTTCCAGCTGGGCAGCTCCCAGGCCTCTCCTATGCCAAGCCATTCCTCAGGGGAAATCCTTTCCCCAAGATCATGCATGGGCCCAGAAATGCCACAGGTCCCCCAGAGCAAGAGCCCCACCCCAGAGAGCCCTCTCTGTTCTCTCCCTCTTTCTAGAACTCCACTTGCAACTTGTGGGTTGGCTATTGAGACTCGCTGACCACAGGCTGGGAGTTGTAGCTAGCACGTGAGCCAGTTGAAGTTGCCAGGTTAAACGGTCGGTCTTTCACCGGCACTGGGCAGCTGGCCTGATTATGTAATTTGCCTGCTTGTCTATTTATGGACTTCAAACTCAGCTTGGCTTGGAAATGATTTTAAGGAATAGATTTTTTTAAAAAGTTGTTTTTTGTTTTTCTGGAGGCTTCTCTCATTTCTGCTTCTTCTCTATGTGTAAAACCAGCCAGTAGTAGGCTGGCTTCTCCTGGGTGAGGTCTTGGCTTCAGTAAGGAGGACTGAGGATGGTCCTGTGTATGTCACCCACAGGAAGCAACAAGGTTAGTCATGAAGCTCCTGGCAAGAGCTGGCTGTGGTCTGGAAGCCAGAGAGACACGTGTTTGTGGCTGGGATCTGGGCTCTTCCGCCCTGTAACCCACATACCCTGGACAACTGCATTCCATCCATGTGCTTGACCTTGACTGAGATGGACTGGGTAGCAAGATGCCAGGGACACGTCCCTGCTCTGTGGGAACAGTTTGGTGGGTAGGAAGTGTGCTCTAAACATAGGCCACCCCAGCTGGTGATAACCTGGAGGGAGGGCGGGCCTGGGAAGCCTTTAAACACACACATACACACACACACACACACACACACACACACACACACACACACACTCCCCTGCATGCATAACGAGGGAACTCTCTAGCATCTGTTCTCTTTCCACCGTATGGATCCAGAGAGTGGCACTCAGAACCTTAGGCTTGGTGGCAGGCCCCCTCACCCAGAGTCATCTGGCTGATGGACAAGGTCTTAGAATTTCACCCAAGAGCAGTCTCACTGGGCCTCAACTCCCTCTTCTAGGGAGAGTGGGGAGGGAGGGGCTCCTTTTATCATCTTGCTGGGTCTGTGAGGTGAACCTCCCACCCCAAGAAGTCAGGGATCATCGGTCACCCCACAGAGCAAAGTATTGCTTACATCAACTCTATGCGAAGGTCAGTTCCACTTTCTATTTAGTCAGTTTCTTTCTATTCCTGGGCCTGAGGTACAATGCGACAGACCTGGTGGGACCCTGATTCTCTTTTGCCTGCAGTGTATCTTAGCCGTTTCATAACCTTCTTGTACAGAGCTAACTCACCTGTCCAAGGAGCCGGCCACACCTTCCCTGACCCCTGAACGTCATCCTCTCAGGGTACTCCTCCCCCTTTTCCTGGGTCCTCCCAGGTGGGGAGGACAGACTGCAGGAATCTGAGCAGTTCTGCTCCCCCCACCCAGGGCACCTGCAGGGACTTGAGCTGGCAGCGGGGCTGATGACTCTGCCCTCGGCTCAGGTGACAGGATGCAAGCTACAAACCTCAGTCTTGGTTTCCTTTTTCTCTTGCGGAGTTAACCTGGGTGTGGGGAGAGCCAAGGTCTCTGCGGCGGGACCCAGCACACTGAGACCTGCTGTCTGATTTCCAGCCTTGATGCTCCTGGTTCTCAATGTAGAACTCAGAAGAGGGAAGAGCTCCAAGCCAAGGACAATGCGTGACTGTCAGAGAAACTGGGTATCACAAGCTCCGAGTACCAGATATGCAGGCAAGGGCGACCTTGAACTTCTGATCCCCATGCTTCCACCTCCAGAGTGACCACACTTGGTATAGGCAGTGCTGGGAATTGAGCCCAGGGCTGTGTGTATGCTAGATAAGCACTCTACTGGTTGAGCTATATTTCTGGCCCGTTCTGGTTCTTTTTTTTTTTTTTTTTTTTTTTTTGGTTTTTCGAGACAGGGTTTCTCTGTGTAGCTTTGCGCCTTTTCTGGAACTCACTTGGTAGTCCAGGCTGGCCTTGAACTCACAGAGATCCGCCTGGCTCTGCCTCCCGAGTGCTGAGATTAAAGGCGTGCGCCTTTTCTGGAACTCACTTGGTAGTCCAGGCTGGCCTTGAACTCACAGAGATCCGCCTGGCTCTGCCTCCCGAGTGCTGAGATTAAAGGCGTGCGCCACCACCGCCCGGCCCATTCTGGTTCTTTTAACAGTCCTGATTGTAGGGTGTTTTCATGGACACTTGGGTTAGTACTGGGCCAATAGAATTAGAAATCTCTGAAAGTGAGGCTGATTCTTCGTTTCCTCTGAACACTACCAGGCAATTCTAATGGGTGGGAATAGTTGAGAGCCCTGGGTTACCCTGGGACAGCCTGGGACACTTTAGGGTGGCACTAATTTGTCCTCTCTCCATCAATTCCCCTCACTGCCCTCACTGTCTGTCAAGAAGCAGGTTTCCATGCAAGCTAGAGACACCATCCAGAGAGAGGTACTCAAATGTCTTTCTTTCTTTCTTTATTTTATTTTATTTTTTTGTTGTTGTTGTTGTTGTTGTTTCGAGACAGGATTTCTCCGTGTAGCTTTGGTGCTGTCTTGGATCTTGCTCTGTAGACCAGGCTGGCCTCGAACTCACAGAGATCTACCTGGCTCTGCCTCCCGAGTGCTAGGATTAAAGGCGTGTGCCACCACCGCCCGGCCTCAAACTGTTTCTATCCAGCCCACTTATTTCTTAGGATGTGTAATAGATATGCCATTGATCCCTCTTCCCTGTTCGACACAAGGATAAAGTGCCCTTTCAAGATAAACTTAAGTCAGGAGTGCCTGAAGGAACAATCTATACTTTTTGTGGTCAGCTCTGTTCATTCCTTTGAGACACCCTTGCAGGGCAATCCTGCGCCGTGCTGGGAGGCCAAGTGTGTGCATGTCCAGGTGTGTCCTGTGTACAAGTGGCTGAAGGGTGGGGCCCATGCCCTGGAGCAGCCCTCACCTCAGGCACTGATAAGCCAGGACTCTCCAGAGAGCTAGGATACAATGATGAGTGGCTGTAGGTTAACAAAGAGGTTTCCCAAGCTGGTGTGGAGAATTCTCAGTACGATGTGTTTGCCTCTTCTCCAGAGCTTTCTGAGATGCTTCTGTCTGGTCCTCCGGATCTTTTCCTGGAGTCTCCATTGCCATGTAAACTTGGTGAATAGACTACAGGACTTTGGTGGTGTCCACAGGTTTCTAGGAAACCCTGAATCTCGGAACAGGAGGTGGCCCTGCTGGTTGCCAGGACTGGACATGATTCACACCTGTAATCCCTGTACTTAGGAAGGCTGAGACAGGAGCATTGCCCTGAGTTTGAGTCCAGCCACAGTAGTCTGAGGTAGGTTTCAGTGCTGTCTGTTGATTGGCTGAGGGCCTGGAGTTGGTAATTCATTTGCTCATTGACTTAGCAAATACCCAGCTCTTTCTGAACAATGCCCTTGCAGGGCCCTTTGGGAGATTACAGATAGATCTGGGAGCTTGCTGACGGGATTAATTTAATCAGCTTCTACACCCTGGGGTGAGAGTTCTCATGACTCTATCCTGCTGGGCCTCCCATTCTTGGAGGACCAGTGTTGTTTAGGGGTCTCACCAACTCCCACAGCTGGGGGTGGCTCCAGACCGAGGGGACTGCTCCACATAGAGCTCCAGATTCGAGGCTCCAGTTTCTTCTGGATAAGTGAAGAAGGTTCTAGAAGAACAGGATTCTGGAGTGGCCATTTGGAAGAATGGGGTCCTCCATGTGCTGTGAAACAAACAATGGATATGCGTCCTTGCCTAGCCTTAACCTTGGTGTTTTTTATCTTAACATTCAGCATCCATTTTTGCATTATATTATAGTGGTTATTTTAAATTTTTATATAGTCATTATATTTATTGCTGTGTAGCCCTGGCCTGGTAATTGCTTTATAACCCAGGCTGGTCTTAAACTTGTGGCATCTCCCCTGCCTCAGCCTCCTTAGTGCTGGATTTCAGGTGTGTGCACCATGCTCTGCTACCTTTGGGTTTCCTTTGTGTGTGTGGAGATGGGTACGTCCTCACTCCTGCTGTGGCCTCAGTTTACCCGGTGTGTGCTTGCTGGGCAATGTCACTCTGAGTGTCAAAGCTGGGCTGGGAGGAGGCCTCAGGAGGTGAAACACTCCACAGGAGGCAGTGACTGACCAGGAGCAGCCGTCTTTAGAAGCAGGATGAACCGAGATGGGGACACCCAGGCATTGGTCCCTTGTGGACCCCAGGAGAAGCCGCTTGGTTCCTGGCTGCCTCTGAGAGCACACATAACAGGCTGCAGGACACTGTGAATGGCTGAGAGGGGAGGGGAGGGGGAGGACCTTGGGAGGGGACGTGAAGCTGAAAGTAGGTGGACAGTTGACCTCAGTTTGCCCCAGAGAGAGTATTTACCTGAGTGTACCAAAAAAGTGCCCACCAAACCAGGGCCAGCGGATCATTCAAGGTCATTGCTGTCACCCTGATGGTGGACATCACCTCAGGTCATCCCTGCTGTTCAGACTGAGGATGGATGTGAGGAGTCAGTATTGCCTTTCCCTTGGGCCTTATGCTCTAGAAGTCGCAAAGGAGGTAGGCGGTGGTGGTGCACGTCTTTAATCCCAGCACTTAGGAGGCAGAGGCAGGCAGATCTCAGTGAGTTTTAGGACAGCCAGAGCTGTAACAGAGAAACCCTGTCTTGAAAAACAAAAAAAAAAAAAAAAAAAAGTCACAAAGGCCCTGTCTATGCTGACAAGGTGGGAACTTGATTGTCCTGGGGCCAAGCCTGCCTGTCCAGATCCATGCTTAATTAATACTGTCCCTGTGTGGATGTGTGGATGTGTGGATGTGTGGGCTAGCGGGGCATCCTTATTTCCTCCTTGCTGGAGATGAATGACTTTGAAGCTAATTCATGCTTTTCATGTCCTATCTCCCTCTCTGTCTGAGCCTTTCCCTAGCCACCTCCACTGTCCTTCCGGAGGACTCCCCTCCTCCCTTGTCTCCCCTCCCCTGGGCAGAGTCCTCTCCCCACGGAGTCCCCTCTGCCGGGAACCAGGCTCAGCCTCTCTCTGGGGGCTATTTGGTTTACCTATGAGCAGCAGGAGGTCCCCAGCATGTGCAGGCAGCAGGGAAGCCCTGTGAGGCTGTCTCCACAGGATGAAGGAAGCTCACTTCCAGGATGGAGGCTCCTTCCTTCATTCTCTCTGCAGGTGTCCCGTGTGCCAGGCACTGTCCTGGGTAGGGGGACTGAGTGATGAGCAGACTGGAAATGTTGTGGGTCCATTGGAATTAACATTCTAGAAGAAGCTAGAGTTCAGGGGTTTTTTTTTTGTTTTGTTTTGTTTTTTTTTGTTGTTGTTGTTGTTTGTTTTTGTTTTTTTTTGTCTGTGTATTTGTCTGTTTGTCTGTATA